>NW_024097529.1:0-13684 GCF_016545835.1 Crotalus tigris
CCTTCGTTTTTAGTAAGTTAGTGATGGGCAAGGCTATCTGTGCAAATGAGGGGATGAATTGGCGGTAAAAATTTGCAAAGCCCAGGAAACTTTGTAGTTGCTTTCTTGTGCGGGGTGGTGCCCATTCTAATACTGCTCTGACCTTCTCTGGGTCCATTTCAATGCCCTGTTGGGATATGCGATAGCCTAGGTAGTCTATCCTTTCCTGGTGGAATTCGCATTTTGAGAGTTTGGCATATAGGTGAGCGGCTCGCAGCTTCTTTAAAACCGCTCTGACAAGTTTGACGTGTTCTTCTTTTGTTTCGGTAAAGATAAGAAGGTCGTCCAAGTAAACAAGGACCCCCTTAAACAGGTGCTCCCTTAGAACGTCATTGATTAGTTGCATAAAGACTGCAGGGCCCCCTTGTAATCCAAATGGCAAGACTTTGAATTGATAGCACCCCATGGGGCAGTTAAATGCAGTCTTCCATTCGTCCCCTTCCTTGATTCTCACTCGATAGTAAGCTTCCCTTAAGTCTAGTTTAGAAAAATTTTTTCCTTTCGATAGGTGTGACAGCATGTCTTTCATGAGGGGCAGCGGGTATAGGTTGCTTTCACTGATTGTATTCAGGGCCCTATAATCCACGCATAAACGTAAAGAGCCATCCTTCTTCTCTCTAAAAAGGACCGGGGCAGCCACTTTAGGCTTAGCTGGTTCAATGAAACCTCTCTCCAGTTTTTTTTTTATAAATCTTTCCATTTCCTCCTTCTCCTTTGGGCTCATGGAGTATAATCTGGGCTTCGGGAGTTTTGCCCCAGGCTTGAATTCAATGGTACAGTCTGTGGGTCGGTGGGGGGGAATCTCATTCGCCCTCTCCTCACTGAAGACTTCAGCAAGGTCCCTATATTCCTCTGGTATTTCTGTTAATCTTTTTTCCTCTCCTATGGATGCTTTTTCTATTCTTGATTCTGGTAGCCTCTCTTGGGGTTTTAAGTCCATAGGGTCCCCCTTCGGGAATTTGATTTCTGTCGTCCTCCAATTTACCCAGGGTTCCATTTTTTCAACCATTCCATCCCTAGAATCATTGGGCATTCCATACCTGGGTCACCACAAACGTTAAGTCCTCTTCATGGTTGCCCAGGGAGAGATGTATTGGCAAAGTGGCTAGGGTAGCTGGCACCCCCCCTGCTATGGATCCATCTAGCTGGCCAAATGAGATTGGTTTTGTTCAGTCTCCTGGATTTAATGCCCAGATTCCCCACTAGTTGGGTTGGGCTAATGAGGCAGCGGGTGCAGCCAGAGTCTATTAAGGCTTTCACCTTCACAGCTTCGGGCATGGGGGGATTATATAGTCACTGTTTTGAAGATGGGTGTGATGCGTCCACGTACCAGGGGTTCGCCCTCCGAGCTGTTATCTGAGGCATCCACTGGCCCTGTGGTGTAGGCTGGAGTTCTTTCCCCTTGGTGAGCAGAGGTGGGGGTTTCTGCAATTTCCATCATTCTCATGGCTGTTTCTTTTGGCTTAGCTGAATACTCTCTGGGTTTGTTGATTGGGGATCTGTCTGGTTTGTGCTGGGGGGCCTTTGAGCGGCATTCTACAGCTCGATGCCCTTCTCTTCCGCACTTGAAACACCCCATTTGCTTCTTGGCTGTATCCGCTGATTTCACCGGTTGGTGTGTCAGCTCAGGCGGGGGGCGGCTCCATTGTTTTCTTCGGCGGTGCCTCTTCAATATGTCGATCTCTGCTTCCTCTGCCAAGACGTACCATTCCTCACGTCGATGTGGGTCCCCTCGGGGCAGGCAAGCATCATATAGATCATAGTTTAGTCCGTCTTTGAAATGGCCAAGGAGGATGTCTTCTGGCCATTCAATTTTGCTGGCAATGGCCCGGAATTCTTGTTTATACTTCAAGCCACTGGGCGTTTGCCCTGCCTCATCGTTGTTATTCTTTCAACGGGCTTTGCGATCAGCCAGGGGGTCTTCAATCGTCTTCTCAAAGAGACATGAATGGTTGAAGTTTACTGAGTTCTCTGGTCATTGGAGTCATGCAAATTCACTACCCAAGCCGCAGCTGGTCCCTCCATGGCAGATTGTGCACGATCCGATGCGGCTTTGTCCGCTGGGAATATCCTGCCCATATTCCTCCATGTAGCTGAGGACTTGGGTTAGGAAAAACCCCAAGCGTGTTGGCTCCCCTTTGAATTTCACTTCCAACGGTGGACGTCTTGGAATGGATCGGTGCCTCTGTTGTGGGTGGTAGTGTCTTCCGTCCAGATTGCCATCTGTGGTCCGGTAGGGGGTGGGAGCTCCTGGATCAGTAGATGTCCCTGGGGTTGCAGGTTCCATGTCCCCCTCGGTGTCTCTCCCTTTGCGGCTCCAGGAACTGGGGCGGCCGTAGGGCTCAGTATTCTCCTCTCCTAGGGAGCTGAGAGTTCTCTTCATCAGGTCAATAGCTTTCTCTAGGATCCAGTCTGAGTACGGTGCCCAGCTTCCTCCCTCTTCACTTGCGTGCAGGGATTTCTCCATCTCCTGCTTCCATTCTGGTTGCTTGGTCCCCCTCTCAGGGTCACCTTTCTTGATTCCTTTCCCCACTCACTTTTCTTTCCAACGCCCATCGACCAGCGAGGCTTGTGGTCCTGTGTCTCCACCACTTCTTCTCCTGAGGAAACTGGCCTCTCGGATCCCAACATATGGCAAGGTTCCAGCTGGGACAGCGGCTCTCTTTCCAGGGAGTTTTCCCCCTCTCTTGCTCCATTGTCTGACATGGTAAATTTTTGCAAAATCCCCCGGCAAGGGTCTCCCTTCCAGGTGGATTAATTTTGCAAGTCCTGTCTAATGTAAGGACCCACCCCACTTTGCATCTTAAGAAGACAGAACTCTTGGAATAATTCTTCCAACAGGAATCCTTTATTAAGAGAAAATGGTTGCAGGCATGCTAGACAGGACTTGGGGTCCAAGCTCTCCCATTCAAGGTTTTAAGGGGTTCCCCAGTAGTCCCACCCAATCAACCCCCCTTCCAGTGATAGTTTCAAGTATCACAATTCCACTCCCTTTCTTCTTTCTTCCGTCTGGATGGAGACTTCAGATAACTACATGAAAGGCAACTTCCCTCCTTTGGTATGTTAACGCTTCGAGGTTACAATAAACACACATTCAGCATTCAGCTCTTTGAAGTGTAAAGAAGGAAGTGAGGGCCATAAAGCCCCTTTGTTCTCCCCCTTCTCTCCCTCTTATGGCAGAATCCAGAGAAGGCAGAATTGGGGGTTTCTATATTTGATAATTTAAAGATGAAATATAATTGGATTCTGACACGGTGCCTCCATTGTTGGTGGTAGTGTCTTCTGTCCAGATCGCCATCTGTGGTTTGGCTGGGGATGGGGACTACTGGATCAGCAGATGTCACCAGGGCTGCAGGTTCCACTTCCCCCTCGGTGTCTCTCTCTTTGCGGCTCCAGGAGCTAGGGCGGCCATAGGGCTCAGGATTCTGCTCTCCTAGGGAGTTGAGAGTTCTCTTCATCAGGTCAATAGCTTTCTCTAGGATCCAGTCCGATTACGTTGCCCAGCTCCCTTAATCTTCACTTGCGTGCAGGGATTTCTCCATCTCCTGCTTCCATTCTGGTTGCTTGGCCCCCCGTCTCAGGGTCATGTTTCTTGATTTCTTTTCCCACTCGCCTTTCTTTCCAACGCCCATTGACCAGCGAGGCTTGTGGTCCCATGTCTCCACCACTTCTTCTCCTGAGGAATCTGACCTCTCGGATCCCAACATCCGGCAAGGTTTCAGTCGGGGCAGCGGCTCCCTTTCTGGGGAGATTTCCCCCTTTCTTGCTCCATTGTCTGACATGGTAATTTTTTTTGCAAAAATCCCCCGGCAAGGATCTCCCTTCCAGGTGGATTAATTTTGCAAGTCCTGTCTAATGTAAGGACCCACCCCACTTTGCATCTTAAGAAAACAGAACTCTTGGAATAGTTCTTCCAACAGGCATCCTTTATTAAGAGAAAATGGTAGCAGGCATTCTAGACAGGACTTGGGGTCCAAGCTCTCACATTCAAGGTTTTAAGGGGTTCCCCAGTAGCCCCACCCAATCACCCCCTTCTTCCAGCGACTGTCTCAGGCATTACATTCCCACCCCGTTTTCCTTACTGCCGGCTGGAGGGAGACTTCAGAGAGGAGTACATGAAAGGTAATAGCCCCATTGTTATGGTTAGTCCTTTTGGTGATATCCACATCCAGTCCCTTTGAAGTGCACTGAAGCAGTGAGGGCAATAAAGCCCCTTTGCTCACCCCTTTCCCTTCATCGTATGACAGAATCCAGAGAAGGCAGAAATGGGGTTTTCTATAGTTGATAACTAGAGATGAAATATAATTGGATTCTGACAATCTAATAAAATCGGCTCTTGAAAATTTTGGGCCCTACAGGCGCCCCAGCTCTTGGAGCCGCAAAGGGAGAGACACCAATTCATTCCAAGATGTCGGACATTGAAGGTGAAATACAAAGGGGAGCAAACACGCTTGGGGTTTTTCCTAATGCCAGTCCTAAGCTACATGGAGGAATACGGGCGGGACATCCCCAGCGACAAAGCCCGCATCCGGATCGTGCAATCTGTCCTGGATGGACCGGCTGCAGATTGGGTGGTGAACGTGCACGACTCCAATGCCCCAGAACTCAACGACTTCAACCGTTTCATGTTCTCTCTGAGAAGGCGATTTGAAGACCCCCTGGCTGATCGCAAAGCCCACGAAAGGATAAAAACGATGAGGCAAGGCAAACGCCTGGTGGCCGATTATACGCAAGAATTCCGGGCCATTGCCAGCAAACTGAACTGGCTAGAAGACATCCTTCTTAGCCATTTCAAAGATGGACTAAATTATGACCTATATGACGCTTGCCTGCCTTGAGGGGACCCACACCAACTTGAGGAATGGTATGTCTTGGCAGAGGAAGCAGAGATCGACATATTGAAGAGACACCACCGAGGAAAACTATGGAGCCGTTCCCCGCCTGAGTTGACACAGGAACCAGTGAAACCATTGGCTATAGCCAAGAAGCAAATGGGGTGTTTCAAGTGCAGAAGAGAAGGGCATCGAGCTGTAGAATGCCACTTAAAAGTCCCCCAGCACAACCCAGACAGATCCCCGATCAGCAAATCTGGAAAGTCTCCAGCGAAGCCAAAAGAAACTGCCATGAGAATGATGGAGATTGTGGAACCCCCCACCTCTGCTCATCAGGGGGAAAGAACTCCAGCCTACACTGCAGGGCCGGTGGACGCCTCAGATGACAGCTCGGAGGGTGAACCCCTGGTAAGTGGACGCATTGCACCCATCCTCAAGACAGCGACTATATTAATTCCCCCCATGGCCGAAGCTGTGAAAGTGAAAGCCTTAATAGACTCTGGCTGCACTCGCTGCCTCATTAGCCTGACACTAGTGGGGAATCTGAGCATTCCATCGAGGAGACTGGAACAACCAATCTCATTTGGCCAGTTAGATGGATCCATAGCAGGGGGGGTGCCAGCTACCCTAGCCACTTTACCAATACACCTCTTCCTTGGAAAACATGAGGAGGACATAATATTTGTGGTGACCCCAGGCATGGAATGCTCAATGATCCTAGGGATGGAATGGTTAAAAAAATGGAACCCCTGGGTGAATTGGAGGATGACAGAAATCAAATTCCTGAAGGGGGACCCTATGGACTTAAAATCCCAAGGGGGGCTATCAGAATCAAGAACAGAAAGAGCATTCATGGGAGAGGAAAAGGGACCACCAGAAAGACCAGAGGAATACAGAGACCTTGCTGAAGTTTTCAGTGAGGAGAGGGCAGATGAACTCCCCCCCCCCACCAACCCACAGACTGTTCCATTGAATTCAAGCCTGGGGCAAAACTCCTGAAGCCCAGATTATACTCCCTGAGCCAAAAGGAGAAGGAGGAAATGGAAAGATTCATAAAAAAACCTAGAGAAGGGTTTCATTGAGCCAGTGGCTTCCCCAGTCCTCTTTAGAGAGAAGAAGGATGGCTCTTTATGCTTATGTGTGGATTATAGGGCCCTGAATATAATCAGTGAAAGCAACCTATACCTTCTGCCCCTCATGAAAGATATGCTGTCACACCTCTTGAAAGGGACTTTTTTTCCTAAACTAGACCTAAGGGAAGCTTACTATCTAGTGAGAATTAAGGAAGGGGATGAATGGAAGACCGCATTTAACTGCCCCATGGGGTGCTATCAATTCAAAGTCTTGATATTTGGATTACAAGGGCCCCCCGCAGTATTTATGCAATTAATCAATGATGTTCTAAGGGGGCACCTATTTAAGGGGATCCTTGTTTACTTAGACGACATTCTTATCTTCAACAAAACAAAAGAGGAACATGTCAACCTAGTCAGAGCGGTTTTATAGAAACTGTGAGCCGCCCACCTATATGACAAACTCTCGAAATGCGAATTCCACCAGGAAAGGATAGACTACCTAGGTTATCACATATCCCCCAGGGCAGGGGTAGGCAACCCAAAACACTTAAAGAGCCACTTGGACCCGTTTCCCACCAAAAACAAAACACTGGGAGCCGCAAAACCATTTTGATATCTAAAATGAAGATAACACTGCATATATCCTTTTTTACCTTTATTATAGGTGTGTGTGTGTTTGTGTGTGTGTGTTTGTGTGTGTGTGTGTGTGTATATGTATATGTATGTATGTATGTATATATATATATATATATATATATATATATATATATATATATATACACACACACACATACACACACAGGTAAAAAAAGGATATATGCAGTGTTATCTTCATTTTAGATGTCAAAAGGGTCTCTCTGTCTCTCTCCCTCCCTCCCTCTCTCTGCCCTTGGTCTGCCTGCCACTCCTCTTCCCCCGCTCTCTTTCTTTCTCTCTCTCTCTTTCCTCTCTCTCTCTCTCTCTCTCCCTCTCTCTCTCTTTCTCCCCCCCTCTCCTATCTGCTGCTCACCTGACAAGCTTCAAGCTGTTGTCCAACAAGATAAGGGGTAGACAACCTCATCTCTTTTATGACTCATGGACTTCAACTCCCAGAATTCCTGAGTCAGTCTAGCTGGGCTAGCTAGCTCTCTCCTGCCCTTCCTGCTTCCTGCAGAGACGCAGCAAAGGGAGGAGCTCCGCCCAGTAAGCTTTTCAGCTCCTCGGAAAACACTGTGAGTCCACTCTCTTTTACACACACACACACACACACAAACACACAAACACACACACACACAGAGAGAGAGAGAGAGAGAGAGAAGCAGGGAAGCACAATTCCTCTCTCTGTCTCTGTCTCTCTCTGCAAAGGCAGACGAGGCTGGGAGCCGCAGGGGAAGGCTCAAAGAGCCGCATGCGGCTCCGGAGCCGCAGGTTGCCGACCTGTGCCCCAGGGCATTGAAATGGACCCAGAGAAGGTCAGAGCAGTATTAGATTGGGCACCAACCCACACAAGAAAGCAACTACAAAGTTTCCTGGGCTTTGCAAACTTTTACCGCCAATTCATCCCCTCATTTGCCCAGATATCCCTACCCCTCACTAAGTTACAAAAAATGAAGGAAGCATCCTCAGTAAAACCTAGCCAGCCACTAATATGGACAATGGAATGCCAAGCAACGTTTGAGAGACTAAAGAGACTTTTTTCTGCCGAACTAGTAATGAGGCACCCAGATATGGATACGCCCTTCGTAATACAGGTGGATGCAAGTGATGTGGCAGTGGGGTCTGTTCTATTACAAGAAAACGATGAAAGGATATTGCAACCCTGTGCATATACATCCAAGAAGCTCACCTAAACAGAATAGCGCTAGTCCGTATGGGAGAAAGAGGCATATAGGATACGTTGGTCATTACTCACATGGCAACAGTTCCTGGAAGGCAACAAAATCCCCTTCCAGGTGTGGACTGATCACAAAAATTTGGAAGCCCTGAAAGCGCCTAGGAAACTGAATCCCGAAGAAGCCCGCTGGTCCCAGCATTTTCACCAGTTCCAATTTAAGCTCAAACATTTACCAGGGAGTAAGAACTCGCATGCCCCAATATAACAGCATGCGAGTCACAAACTCTAAACCAATGATGGCAGAGTCACAACTGGCAGCACCAGTAACCACCAGAACCCAAGCTAAATTGAAACCACAACTGGACAGCCAAACTGGAGTTGAATTCCGGAAAAGTTTGGAAACAGACGAATGGTTCCAGAAAAACAAAAATGTGTGCACAATGAAAGACGGGTTGCCTTGGGTAGGGGAAAAGTTATATATACCAACAACCTAAAGAGTCATATTCAGGCAGCTTTGCCATGACACAAAATGAGCAAGGCATTTTGGATTTGTAAAAACTTTACTCTTAATTAAATGGCAATTTTGGTGGCTATCCATAAAAAAGGACATAGAAAACTACATGGCCAACTGCCCAAAATGTGCAACTGCAAAGAGGTTGCAAGGGAAATCGCCTGGACTATTACAAACAGTGGCAAATCCCTCAGCCCCCTGGATGGAAATAGCCATGGATTTTACAGTGGAATAGCCAGAAAGCAATGGGAATGCTGTTGTCTGGACGGTCACGGACTTGTTTTGAAACAGGTGCACTTTATCCCTTGGAAAAAGATTCCCACCATAAAAGCCTTAGTGAAACTTTTCATCCAGCACATTTACAGATTGCATAGGGCACCCCAATGCATCATAGTTGCCTGGAAACACCTCCCTGCCTCACAAAACGAGTGGGTCCATAAACGTCATGTCAGAGCCCCAAAGCTATTAAAGATGTTTCACACAGAGTATCCTAACAAGCCTGACTAACTTTTATACCTGTTTTGTTTTCTTTCAAGTGGATCTATCTTTTTTTTAAGGGGGCAGGATGTCAGAATCCAATTATATTTCATCTCTAGTTATTAACTATAGAAAACCCCATTTCTGCCTTCTCTGGATTCTGTCATACGATGAAGGGAATGGGGTGAACAAAGGGGCATTATGGCCCTCACTTCCTTCAGTACACTTCAAAGGGACTGGATGTGGATATCAGAAAAAGGACTAACCATAACAATGAGGCTATTACCTTTCATGTACTCCTCTCTGAAGTCTCCCTCCAGCCGGCAGTAAGGAAAAGTGGGTGGGAATGTAATGCCTGAGACTGTCGCTGGAAGAAGGGGGTGGTTGGGTGGGGCTACTGGGGAACCCCTTAAAACCTTGAATGGGAGAGCTTGTACCCCAAGTCCTGTCTAGAACGCCAGCAACCATTTTCTCTTAATAAAGGATGCCTGTTGGAAGAATTGTTCCAAGAGTTCTGTCTTCTTAAGATGCAAAGTGGGAGGCAATTTGGGTTGGGAATGTGAAGTTTACTCAGGCTCAAAATTTAAGAGAAAATTTTTATAAAATGTTTTCTAGGTGGCATTTGGATCCCCAAAAATTGTCTCACATGTATCCTAATTTACAGCCTAAGTGTTGGAGATATGGTTGCTTGGATGCAACCTATTATCATATTTGGTGGACGTGTAGAAATATAATAGCTTTTTGGATTAAGATTTGGTGGAACATTCAAAAGATTTTCAAGAGGAAGATAAAGTTTTCACCACAATTACTTTTGCTAGGTATTATTGTAGATTGTGATGTTAAAGAAGCTATTTTAATGTTGAATCTTATTACGGCTGCAAGGTTACTGGTTGGGCAATATTGGAGGAAAGATTCTTTGCCTACTATAGAAGAATGGTCGCTTAAAGTTTCTAATTTAGCAGAAATGGCCAAAATTTCTGCTTATTTGAAGGATCATTCACAAGAAAGATACATCTCGGTGTGAAGATGGATAAATTATGTACAAAATAAATATGGGATTAGAAAATATCATTTAGTTTTTGAATAATTCATAGTTTAAAGTGGGAATTGTTTATATTGATATTGTTATTTTTGTTTTTCTTTGGAATTTTTTTTTGTATTTGAGTTAAAGTATTTTAGGGATTTGGTTATTGGTATAGTTGGATAAGCTTTGTTAGAATTTCTTTGCTTATTTATAACCCTGTGATCAGCTCTGGGAAGTGAGGGGGGTGGGGGGGAGGGACGGAGAGATATTGTATTGTAATAAAATTTGTATAAAACTTTTCAATTAAAAAAAAAAGAATCCTTCTCCACACTTGACCAACAACTATTTCCAAACCTTTGTCTTTTCTTCTTATTAATTCTTGGAGTAATTTTCACCACTAGATGCCCTTAATAACTATAAAAAGCTCTTCTTTACACTTCAAAAGCCTTTATCTCGTTAGAATTGAAAACAAAAGAGGCAGAGAAAAAGCAAATATCTTCAGTGTAAATAAGTTTCACTTTCCCCTTAATACGTTGTTAAAACTTTGTTGCCAAATATATCTCTTTCTTGAAACTGTCCTTTCAAACAAAGAAACAGCATTCCAACACCATTTTTTCCTTTTAAGTCAAATCTTTCAAACAAAAAACCCACATTCCGGCGCCATTTTTTTTCCTTTTAAGTCAAATTAGAATATGAAGATTATTTCTCCACAAGTTAAAGTTCCCAGCACTTGTAATTTTAACTTCTTAAAAGCAGCTCTGTCTGCTTTTAAATTACTCACAAGTCACTTTAAAATACAGGTGTGGATGCGGCGTCTTGCTTTGCTCCTTAAATTCAGAGCAAAGGTGTCCTGTAGTGCGGAGAAAAAGCCTCGGGCTCCGAGGGAGCTCTCACCCTCCAACCTCCAAATAGTTAAGCAGGTCCAGGGGAGCTCTAACTCTACCTGAGGAAAACTCCCCCCCTCTTCTCCTGAGATAAAGGTTTTCAAGCCGCGGGACAGCTGATTTTCGCTGTCTCCACGCGCTTTTACACACTCACAGGGCTGGCAGCCAAAAGAAGGCTGCCATGAGTACGGCATCTTCACCAGAAGTCCTATCTAAAGCTTTTTTAAGCTATGACAATTTAAAATGATTTCCAAATGCTAATAGGACCAACCTACAGGAATTAAGATTAAATTTAGCCAAAAAGGAATAAGAAGAAACTATGCTTTAGCATCCAGCAAGGCTATAACATAAGATGGCATTTTGTATACTTTTTGGAAACATGAGGACAGTTTCAAATAAACTTTCCACAATGTTAAGCATTGCAAAAGAGCAAATTTGGGAGCCAAATTTGGGAGCTGAGGGACTAACTTAGCTTGGAAATCTTTGCAAGCTGTAGGGATATAATGGCCTCCTTTTGAGTGGTAAAATGTTTTGATAGCTGTAGAGGTATATTGTGTGACACATGCCTGTTTTTTTAAAAAAAAAAAACATTTAAAGACAGAGAAGTATGGACCTGCACTCCAACTTATTTATAGATGTGCACCTGAGTCCTTTGAGTCTCATTTATTTATTTGCCTTTTGTGAATTTTATAATAACATTTGGCAAACACTAAAACTTTGCTTTTCTGATAGTTTATTGATAGCTTTTGTTCTGTACAAAATAAAGCTAGTACTTAAGTGCTTTGCTCTTTCCCACCGGTGAAGTAGACATAATAACTATGTCATTGCCATACTGTAATGCTGGAATTCCACAGTCACACTAAACAGGTGATAGATGGGCTGAAACAGCAAGCACATGGATTATTGCTTTTAAATACAGATTAAAAAAAATAGTAGAACTAATATGTAACCTTGTGTAATTCCTTTATTAGTTGGGACTGCTTCACATAAAATGTCCCCAAAGAGTACATCTGATTCTCAGGTAGATATATGAGATATGTGAGTAAATAACTAGTAACAGCCATTTATTAATATTAGACTGTCTCAAACTGTCCCACAGACTGTTCTTTCGTGTTGAGAATAATATAAACCCATTGATATAAATGGATTTATATATATATATATATATATATATATATATATATATATATATATATATATATATATATATATATATATATATATATATATATATATATATATATATATATATAAATCCATTTATATCAATGGGTTTATATTATTCTCAACACGAAAGAACAGTCTGTGGGACAGTTTGAGACAGTCTAATATTAATAAATGGCTGTTACTAGTTATTTACTCACATATCTCATATATCTACCTGAGAATCAGATGTACTCTTTGGGGACATTTTATGTGAAGCAGTCCCAACTAATAAAGGAATTACACAAGGTTACATATTAGTTCTACTATTTTTTTTAATCTGTATTTAAAAGCAATAATCCATGTGCTTGCTGTTTCAGCCCATCTATCACCTGTTTAGTGTGACTGTGGAATTCCAGCATTACAGTATGGCAATGACATAGTTATTATGTCTACTTCACCGGTGGGAAAGAGCAAAGCACTTAAGTACTAGCTTTATTTTGTACAGAACAAAAGCTATCAATAAACTATCAGAAAAGCAAAGTTTTAGTGTTTGCCAAATGTTATTATAAAATTCACAAAAGGCAAATAAATAAATGAGACTCAAAGGACTCAGGTGCACATCTATAAATAAGTTGGAGTGCAGGTCCATACTTCTCTGTCTTTAAATGTTTTTTTTTTTTAAAAAAACAGGCATGTGTCACACAATATACCTCTACAGCTATCAAAACATTTTACCACTCAAAAGGAGGCCATTATATCCCTACAGCTTGCAAAGATTTCCAAGCTAAGTTAGTCCCTCAGCTCCCAAATTTGGCTCCCAAATTTGCTCTTTTGCAATGCTTAACATTGTGGAAAGTTTATTTGAAACTGTCCTCATGTTTCCAAAAAGTATACAAAATGCCATCTTATGTTATAGCCTTGCTGGATGCTAAAGCATAGTTTCTTCTTATTCCTTTTTGGCTAAATTTAATCTTAATTCCTGTAGGTTGGTCCTATTAGCATTTGGAAATCATTTTAAATTGTCATAGCTTAAAAAAGCTTTAGATAGGACTTCTGGTGAAGATGCCGTACTCATGGCAGCCTTCTTTTGGCTGCCAGCCCTGTGAGTGTGTAAAAGCGCGTGGAGACAGCGAAAATCAGCTGTCCCGCGGCTTGAAAACCTTTATCTCAGGAGAAGAGGGGGGGAGTTTTCCTCAGGTAGAGTTAGAGCTCCCCTGGACCTGCTTAACTATTTGGAGGTTGGAGGGTGAGAGCTCCCTCGGAGCCCGAGGCTTTTTCTCCGCACTACAGGACACCTTTGCTCTGAATTTAAGGAGCAAAGCAAGACGCCGCATCCACACCTGTATTTTAAAGTGACTTGTGAGTAATTTAAAAGCAGACAGAGCTGCTTTTAAGAAGTTAAAATTACAAGTGCTGGGAACTTTAACTTGTGGAGAAATAATCTTCATATTCTAATTTGACTTAAAAGGAAAAAAAATGGCGCCGGAATGTGGGTTTTTTGTTTGAAAGATTTGACTTAAAAGGAAAAAATGGTGTTGGAATGCTGTTTCTTTGTTTGAAAGGACAGTTTCAAGAAAGAGATATATTTGGCAACAAAGTTTTAACAACGTATTAAGGGGAAAGTGAAACTTATTTACACTGAAGATATTTGCTTTTTCTCTGCCTCTTTTGTTTTCAATTCTAACGAGATAAAGGCTTTTGAAGTGTAAAGAAGAGCTTTTTATAGTTATTAAGGGCATCTAGTGGTGAAAATTACTCCAAGAATTAATAAGAAGAAAAGACAAAGGTTTGGAAATAGTTGTTGGTCAAGTGTGGAGAAGGATTCTTTTTTTTTTAATTGAAAAGTTTTATACAAATTTTATTACAATACAATATCTCTCCG
>NW_024097530.1:0-4100 GCF_016545835.1 Crotalus tigris
AAAGAAAAAGAAATGCAAGAAAGCAAAATGGCTGTCTGAGGAAGCTTTGCAAATAGCTTAGGAAAGAAGAGAAGCAAAAGGCAAGGGAGAAAGAGAAAGATACACCCAATTGAATGCAGAATTCCAGAGAGTAGCTAGAAGAGATAAGAATGCCTTCTTAAATGAACAGTGCAAAGAAATAGAAGAAAACAACAGTATAGGGAGGACCAGAGATCTCTTCAAGAAAATTGGAGATATGAAGGGAACGTTTTTCGTGCAAAATGGGCAATGATAAAGGACCAAAATGCAGTGACCTAACAGAGGGCATAAGAGATTAAGTAAGAATGGCAAAACTACACAGAAGAACTATACAATAAATGAACTTAACATCCCACGATCAACCACAATGAATGGTCCACTGCTCGAACCGACATCCTACGAATGTGAAGTGAAATGGTTCTAAGAATAAATCTGAGAGCAACAACAAAGCTAAGTGGAGTTGTACAGTATTCCAGCTGAGCTATTCCAAAATCGTTAAAAGACGATGCAGTATAAAGTGCTACTCACTCAATGTATGCCAGCAAATTTGGTAAAAACTCTAGCAGTGCCACAGATTAGAAAAGGTCAGTTTCAATTCCAATTCCAAAGAAAGGCAATGCTCCAAGAAGGTTCAAAACTTTCTGCACCATTGCAACTCAGTTCACATTGCTAGTAATAAAGTTATGCTTAAAATCCTACAAGCTAGACTCCAGCAGTATGTGGACCGAGAACTACCAGAAGTACAGGCAGGATTTCGAAGAGGCAGAGGAACTAGAGATCAAATTGCCAACATACGCTGGATCATGGAGAAAGCTAAGGAGTTCCAGAAAAACATCTACTTCTGCTTCATTGACTATGCTAAAGCCTTTGATTGTGTGGATCACAACAAATTGTGGCAATTTCTTAAAGAGATGGGAATACCAGACCATCTTATTTGTCTCTTGAGAAACCTATATGCGGGTCAAGAAGCAACAGTGAGAACTGGACACGGAACCACTGATTGGTTCAAAATTGGAAAAGGAGTCCGGGCAAAGGCTGTATAGGCTGTCTGCGGGCCTAGGCCTATTTAAGCTTATATGCAGAGTGTGGGGGCACTCATAGAGACAGGCAGGGCTGAGATGAATGCACAAAGTTGGAATTAGATTGCCGGTAGAAATATCGATCAACCTCTAAGGATATGGCAGATGATAGCCACTAGGCTAATGGAAGAAAAGTTGAAAGAGAGAACTAAAGAGGGCCTGTCTTGATGGGCGGGTGAAGAAGGAGAGTGCAAAAGTTGGCTTGAAATTCAACATTAAGAAAACCAAAATCATGGCATCCGGCCCTCTCAATTCCTGGCAAATAGATGGGGAAGAAATGGAGGTAGTGACAGATTTATTTTTCTGGGCTCAAAGATCACCTCAGATGGGGACTGCAGCCAAGAAATTAAAAGACGCTTGCTCCTGGGGAGGAAAGCTATGGCAAATCTAGACATCATACAAAAAAGCAGAGACATCACCCTGCCAACAAAAGTGCATATAGTCCAGGCCAGGGTTTTCCCAGTTGCAATGTATGGCTGTGAAAGTTGGACCATAAGAAAGGCTGACGGGGCAAAAGAATTGGAGCGCTTTGAACTGTGATGTGGCTGTAAAAGAGTAAGACTGCCTGGCATTGTCCGCTTGGACTGCAAGCGTTCAAACCGGTCGTACGGTCCTAGAAGAGTATCAACCGCCGACTGCTCTTGTAAGAAGGCCAGATCCTGAAGTTGAAACTCAAGTACTTTGGCCACCTAATGAGAAGGAAGGACTCACTGGAGAAGAGCCTAATGCTGGGAAAGATTGAGGGCAATAGAAGAAGGGGACGACAGAGAAGGAGATGGCTGGATGGAGTCACTGAAGCAGTAGGTGTGAATTTAAATGGACTCCAGAAGATGGTAGAGGACAGGAAGACCTGGAGGAATGTTGTCCATGGGGTCGCGATGGGTCGGACACGACTTCGCAATTAACAACAACAACAAAGTGAGGACTACCTGTACAATAAGCAGTTTCACAGCTTTAGCTTTTGCTCGCCTCCTAATGATTTTTCTTCAGCTTCCCTTTTTCTCCACTCACCCCGGTGCTGGAATAATTAACAAAAAGGAAATTACAGTTTGTATCTACATTCATTGGAGAATGAATAAAATAAAGAATCACATATGGGGAATACACCTAGTTCTGCGAAAAAAAGTCAAATAATTTATGCTTGTAATATTAATATTCTAAATTTTACTTAATCTTGATACAATATATTTTTCATTTTGCTTATTTCTAATACTCTGTCTACACAATTAAATGTTATTAACTTTAACTAAAATGTATAAATATTTTTGTACTGAAACAATACAGTGTATCAAGTTTATAATATTGTAATAAAAAGGAAAATAGTTAAAATAAAAATGAAATAAAATGTCAACTTAATTGAGGGGTCCTGTTTTTGTTTTCTGCATTCCAGCTCCTATGAGAATAAATTCTACGAGTAAATAATTGTGGAAAAACATTTTACAATTTTTAATGATATTAATCATAATACAATATAGCATATATGTAATCCATTCATATCATAAGGAAAAACTTCTACTTTGGTGTAAATTTGGGGCAAAGAGAGCATTCTCATAAACCAGCATTTTGGGTTGCCTATAATTTCAATTTCCTTTGCCATTACTGAAAGTGTCCGAAATGGTATAGGGTTTCCTGCCTGAGCAGGGGGTTGGATTAGATGACCTCCAAGGTCCCTTCCAATTTTATTATTATTATTATTAAACTGTTTGCATTTAAAAATTTAATGGATTGATATTTGAACTTGGCAATGTAGAGGCAGCAAATGGCATACAGAAGAAAAAATACAAAAACCAAAAAAAGCAAGATGTACATACAGTAATTCTGAACAACTAAAAAAAAAAAATTCATGTTAAATAAGAGGAAAACTGTACCAGTCCATGAAATTTAAAAAAATGAAAACCCATAATTCTACAATGCATTTATCACAACTACCCCAACACCATAAAGTAGTTTCAGGTGTTCACATTATTCAAAGCTCATCATCAGACCATATGGGAAAAAAGATATGAAAGATTCCCAAATTAAACTTAGTATAGACTCCTCCTGAAGATGGAGATGGACACTCACAGTATGTAACCTGAGTTACCAGTTATGTAAACCACTTCACTAATTATCAAATACATTATAGCTGCAGGACAATTAGCATCCTACTCTTTTGCCTTGCCTTTTTAGTTATTCTGAATTCATAAATAGAGTACTAAGAAAGTCTGCTAATATAGTCAATCAATGAAGTGATTAGTGCAATTCTTCAGGTAACCTTTTATACAAATACAATTCTTACATAATTTGTAGAAAAGCTAATGATATTGCATAACACCCACATATTGCCCTTGTGGAGTAGAAATAGTCTAAAAATAATCACTGACCCAAAGTCACCCATTGACCTCCCACAATAGAGGAACATGACTTTCCAATTCTAGTCAAATATCTCCACTACTATAGCATCCTGGTTTTCATCAGTGTAATGGCTATTTTCCAGGTAACCATTTAGTACATTTCCTGAAAATATTGCCCTGGAAAGGGTAAGATCTCAGCATACCTTCCTATGCTAACTAGGTTTTATGTAGCAAAATGAGAAAATAAGTGGAAGAGGAAGAACATAGAATGGGCCATTGAATAATATGTTTAATTGACTCATTCATATCTTTATTTTGCTGTAGCCTATTATGTGACCTTCTCCATCTGATCAGTCTGTAGAGCAGATGCCATATGACAAAAGGTAAAGTTAAGCTGAGGTTTGTGATATCACTTAACAACGCTATAAAAAAGTTCCTGAAAGCAAATGTAAAAGTACAATATCTGAAACCTGAAATGTCAACATTTGCAGTTTGCTTCCGTTTATCTTGTAAGGTAAGTGAAAGATCCAATTTGATCAGCCATGGAGCAATGAAAGCTGACAGGAAGTTCATGAGTCTGGTCTTGTGTAACCCCAATATTATTGCTACGCTTAGACTTTTAATTAGCTTCCAGTGTATCCAAGGATTTAACACGCCACCAACTGGCAAG